>NC_037675.1:7450266-7452514 GCF_003255815.1 Theropithecus gelada
TGGTATGTTCTTCCATTTGTTTGTGTCCTCTTTTATTTCACTGAGCAGTGGTTTGTAGTTCTCCTTGAAGAGGTCCTTTACATCCCTTGTAAGTTGGATTCCTAGATATTTTATTCTCTTTGAAGCAATTGTGAATGGAAGTTCATTCATGATTTGGCTCTCTGTTTGTCTGTTACTGGTGTATAAGAATGCTTGTGATTTTTGCACATTAATTTTGTATCCTGAGACTTTGCTGAAGTTGCTTATCAGCTTAAGGAGATTTTGGGCTGAGACAATGGGGTTTTCTAAATATACAATCATGTCATCTGCAAACAGGGACAATTTGACTTCTTCTTTTCCTAACTGAATACCCTTGATTTCTTTCTCTTGCCTAATTGCCCTAGCCAGAACTTCCAACACTATGTTGAATAGGAGTGGTGAGAGAGGGCATCCCTGTCTTGTGCCAGTTTTCAAAGGGAATTTTTCCAGTTTTTGCCCATTCAGTATGATATTGGCTGTGGGTTTGTCATAAATAGCTCTTATTATTTTGAGGTACGTTCCATCAATACCGAATTTATTGAGTGTTTTTAGCATGAAGGGCTGTTGAATTTTGTCAAAGGCCTTTTCTGCATCTATTGAGATAATCATGTGGTTCTTGTCTTTGGTTCTGTTTATATGCTGGATTATGTTTATTGATTTGTGAATGTTGAACCAGCCTTGCATCCCAGAGATGAAGCCCACTTGATCATGGTGGATAAGCTTTTTGATGAGCTGCTGAATCTGGTTTGCCAGTATTTTATTGAGGATTTTTGCATCAATGTTCATCAGGGATATTGGTCTAAAATTCTCTTTTTTTGTTGTGTCTCTGCCAGGCTTTGGTATCAGGATGATGTTGGCCTCATAAAATGAGTTAGGGAGGATTCCCTCTTTTTCTATTGATTGGAATAGTTTCAGAAGGAATGGTACCAGCTCCTCCTTGTACCTCTGGTAGAATTCAGCTCTGAATCCATCTGGTCCTGGACTTTTTTTGGTTGGTAGGCTATTAATTATTGCCTCAATTTCAGAGCCTGCTATTGGTCTATTCAGGGATTCAACTTCTTCCTGGTTTAGTCTTGGAAGAGTGTAAGTGTCCAGGAAATTATCCATTTCTTCTAGATTTTCTAGTTTATTTGCGTAGAGGTGTTTATAGTATTTTCTGACGGTAGTTTGTATTTCTGTGGGGTCGGTGGTGATATCCCCTTTATCATTTTTTATTGCGTCAATTTGATTCTTCTCTCTTTTCTTCTTTATTAGTCTTGCTAGCGGTCTGTCAATTTTGTTGATCTTTTCAAAAAACCAACTCCTGGATTCATTGATTTTTTGGAGGGTTTTTTGTGTCTCTATCTCCTTCAGTTCTGCTCTGATCTTAGTTATTTCTTGCCTTCTGCTACCTTTTGAACGTGTTTGCTCTTGCTTCTCTAGTTCTTTTAATTGTGATGTTAGAGTGTCAATTTTAGATCTTTCCTGCTTTCTCTTGTGGGCATTTAGTGCTATAAATTTCCCTCTACACACCGCTTTAAATGTGTCCCAGAGATTCTGGTATGTTGTATCTTTGTTCTCATTGGTTTCAAAGAACATCTTTATTTCTGCCTTCATTTCGTTATGTACCCAGTAGTCATTCAGGAGCAGGTTGTTCAGTTTCCATGTAGTTGAGCGGTTTTGAGTGAGTTTCTTAGTCCTGAGTTCTAGTTTGATTGCACTGTGGTCTGAGAGACAGTTTGTTATAATTTCTGTTCTTGTACATTTGCTGAGGAGTGCTTTACTTCCAATTATGTGGTCAATTTTGGAATAAGTGCGATGTGTTGAGAAGAATGTATATTCTGTTGATTTGGGGTGGAGAGTTCTATAGATGTCTATTAGGTCTGCTTGCTGCAGAGATGAGTTCAATTCCTGGATATCCTTGTTAACTTTCTGTCTTGTTGATCTGTCTAATGTTGACAGTGGAGCGTTGAAGTCTCCCATTATTATTGTATGGGAGTCTAAGTCTCTTTGTAAGTCTCTAAGGACTTGCTTTATGAATTTGGGTGCTCCTGTATTGGGTGCATATATATTTAGGATAGTTAGCTCTTCCTGTTGAATTGATCCCTTTTACCATTATGTAATGGCCTTCTTTGTCTCTTTTGATCTTTGATGGTTTAAAGTCTGTTTTATCAGAGACTAGTATTGCAACCCCTGCTTTTTTTGTTCTCCATTTGCTTGGTAGATCTTCCTCCATCCCTTTATTTTGAGC